>NC_053161.1:179113954-179126454 GCF_016835505.1 Polypterus senegalus
AGATGTGAATAATTTAACTGTCACTAAGGACACCTGTCACACTAGTCCTGTGCTCCACTGGTCACTCTGGTCACTGCGTGATTCTCTTTACTACTAAATACAAAGCTGTGTGGTGACACGTCAGGGGTCAGTGGTTGTGTGCAGGTTTTTAAATTAAAATTGTGGACTCAGAGGGGCGTAGGTGGATGTGGTAGTGTGGTGGAGCAGGGCAGCCCTGGAGTGTCGGTGGTGAATTGGCGGAGCGCACTTTACACCTGCAGACATGTGGGGTTCAGCCAGTGTCCTCATTAGTGTTCTGGGGTCTGTAATTAGACACCTGCACCCCAGTGAGTTTAAAATGAGCCTGAGCAGGATAGTCAAAAATAAAACTGAACAGGAAAAAAAAATGAAAAGATAGAGAAGGAGGTTACATGAGAAATAAAGTAAATGCAGAATTGTGGCTGATCTGATACAGTGGAGTGGAGATGAAGAAGTGGCTGTGACAGGAGTGAGCACACAGCTCTCAAGGGGTAAGGTCAAAACCTACTTTGTGCCCAAGGAGCAAGAGTGACCAACCGCACTGAGTGGGTTTCTGCTGAATGCTGATGGATGGCATTAGGAGAAAGGAGAAGGTCTCACGAGGCACCCTGCTGAAGACCATGGGATTGTGGTGGGAACACAAACTGAGTTTGTGGTCCTCAGGGTGACCAGCTAAGGTGGCTGGGGCAGAAGCCGATGTGAAGGATGACTGTCCTTGCCGGTGGTCTCTTGGCTTGCTGAGGAGAACTTAAATGGTAAGCAGAGGAGATGTCAGTTTTAGGTGGCACAGAAGCTCTTGTTGTTTTTACATACAATAATGCCAGTGCAGTGAGAATTGTGCAAATAATACTACTATCAAAGTGACAGGTGGCACATGATATTAAACATAATATTAATGTGACAAATACTAAAGTGACATATCATTAAAGTAAAATAAAATAAAGTGACATGACTTATGCTGGTAGGATAACATGTTTGAAGTGACACATAACAAAAAACACCAAAATAAAACTTCTAGAGCAGTGAGCTAATAGTGAGATATCACATGAGGTGCCCAGCTAATACAGTCAATACAGCTTAGGAGGAGAGAAGGAGCGTCAGGCCCAGAACTCCACCACCACCCCCTGTTATGAAGAGTTAAAGAGTCTAATGGCTCTGAGGACTAAAGATCTCTGGTATCTGTCCATATTGCAGTTCTGTGATAGCAGCCTACCACTAAACAAACTCCTCTGATTAATTATGGTGGTGTATAGTGGGTGATGTTCATTGTCCATAACAGATAGCAGCTTGCACAGTGTCCTTCTCTCTGCCACCATCACCAGAGAGTCAATTTCCATGCCAGCCACAGATCCTGCTCACCTGATCAGCTTGTCAATACACTCACCATCTCTCTTCTTCAAGCTACCCCACTTGCTCACTAAATATAAAGTGATAGATATAATGGACATAATTAAGGACAATACACATAATCCAAACAGACAATATTAGTCTGCTGATATGGTGACTGGAGGACAGACCTGCACAAGTTGCTTTGTAATGTCGGGGCACCAACTGGGTGTCCCCCTTTAATGAAGTCAAATGAAACAAAACAAAAGTGGATGCAATGACCCAAAAAAAACACACCTTTTCAGCCCAATAGACAAATTTACTGTGCAGTTGTGTGGACACGACGGCACTTGCTTCATGTTGAGTTTGCGGTTCCAACAGCAGACTCCATCCTCAGGGGGTCAGCAGCTTTTCAAGAGCCCCACCCAGAAGGACAGGGGCAGCTCTGGGCACTGCGGCTGAGTCAGTTCCCCTCATTTGGTTTCTTCTCAGAGCTGCAGGTGGATAAGGAGAGACAGTCAGTGTGAGCGCCCCCTCTCGTCTCAGAGTGGTATCACTTACCTCACAGAGACAGGAAGGTCATCTCCAGGTGGGCACACATGTGTGACAATACATAGAACTGGCCTGCTCATTTGTTTGCACTGTTTGTATTTTTGTATTAAATGGCACTTTGAGAATTGATTCTCATTACATTTTTATTTGCATTTCATTTTTGTTCATCTTTGCATTAAATGGAGTTGATAGTAGGGAATCCATTCCCAGACATTTTTCATTCCTGCATTCACGGGAATGAAACTGCTGTAATTCCCGAGAAAACGGGAACAGCGAAGCTCGCATATATAGCGTGTAAAAGTGTAAAAATCAATCAAGAAATAACAGAGTTATAGTTGAAAATAATTAAGGTTGCGTGATTGCTGTAGCTTGCACTTCATCAGACAACAACTTGAACAGCAACTTGAAATTGCAGTGCATCAGTCTGTTGCATCCACATTATCTGTGCTATGAAACTTGCCATCACAGAATGATGACAAGAAACTGGATGCATCAGTAAAATCTGAAATGGCCCTGTTTCAGAGCAATGGTAAGCGCGGGCGTTGTTTAGAACAAGTGTATGAGTATGTGATGACTGTGTTGCCTACTTCAGTTTAGGCAGTGCATGCTTTCTTAGCAGCTGGCGTATTCTGCATGAAGGTGCGCTCTAGCGTGGACGGCCGCATGCTGGACACGTTAATAATAACAATAATGATAAGATTCATTAATGATAATTCATTACATTTATATAGCGCTCTTCTCAGTACTCAAAGCGCTATCCACACAAGAAAGAACCGGGAAGTGAACCCACAATCTTCCAAAGTCTCCTTACTGCAAAGCAGCAGCACCACCACTGTGCCCCCGTGAGGACGTTGTGCTTTCTCCTCTCTTATTACCACAACTAAAGAAACATGTACTTATAGGACAGCATGAACTGCTTGTAGATAAGGTTAGTCTTTTATTTGTGTCAACATATTGCAGTAGTTTTATTAAAAATAAGTGTTGGTCATTCTAAAACCATTCACAGGTGAGATGCCCGTGCACTATGTCATCCCCGGGCTCCCGGGATTCCCGGGATTGAAATGTGGGATTCCCGAATTCCCTGGAATGGATTCCCTAGGATAGTTTGGAAATGTAACAATAAATATAATAAATGATTCCTGTAAATTTAAGAAATAGCAAATGTAAATTTGGTGTCAAATACATTATGACTTCTTTGGGACTTGAAATTTAAGACTTGACTCAAAACCTGCCTGACTTGACTCGGGACTTGGAACTGAAGAGAAGAAGAAAAAAGGAGAAGAAGTGAGAGCTGAAAATAAATAGAAGGAGAGCAGTGACAGGGCATCACCACCAGTGGGCAGAGCTGAGCAGAGCAGAGGACTTGGTTACCTGCAGGTTTGGTGATGTCTGTGTGACTGATGGCCTTTGGTGTGCACTGATAATTTGAACCAGAGTCCAATGATTTATCATTTTTAACATTTTGTTTGATTATTTCTTGTATTATTTATAAAAGCTTGCAAAGACCCCATCATCTTTACTCCACCCCCTTAATGTCCACTGGCCTGTCCTGACTTTTATAAAGCAGACGTCACTGAAAAGGCAGAACATAAAAAAATGAGCTGCTGTTGTGACAAATTGAAACTGTCAGGACACAAACATGTCACTCATGTGACCCCCACATGTCCTGTGAAGTCAGCTCATAAAGTGATTTCCTTTGCTGTCATTTTATCCAAATCACTTATGGGCAGAGCTGAGAATGGACAGCAGTGGTCAGCAGTCATGGGGGTCTTTTCACAGTCCACTCAGACCACCTCTGTGCCCACTGGACTGGACTTTGTGACGCTGACAGTCCATTTGAAGCTCGTCCTCCCGCTTTATAACAAATTAGTAGAAGGAATAAGAAAACTGAACTCAGCACCACTGAGGTGTTTAGTGGACAAAGGTCAGCTGGTTAATGTCACCGGTCAGTATGTGAGGTCTGAGTGACCAAGGACAGAAGTGTCACATGTCAGTCTTGTCCTCCATGTCCATTATGTCTTCACTCCAAAAGTCAGGCCCAGTGTTTGTCCTTTTAAGCCAACAGAGTGACATCGTCATCATCTAATTGCTGTGACATGAGGACAATCCATCATGACAAACAGCTGAGTGTTAAGCTCTGCAGTGACCAGAATGTCTAACAGTTGTCTTTGCATGATGTCCTACAAATCAGACAAAATGTCTACACATCCTGACCTGGGGAACACACACTGCTGAGGTAGTGAAGAAGTCCCAAAAGAGACTCTACTTCCGGAGGGTGCTCAGAAATAAGAACATCCCTGAGAAACTGCTGGTGTCCTTTTACCACTGCACAGTAGAGAGCATCCTGGCCTACTGTCTCTGTGTGTGGTCCTCCAGCTGCACAGTAGCACAGAGCAAAGAGCTCCACAGGGTCATTAGGGTCGCATAGCGGATAGTCGGCTGTCCTCTCCCCTCACTAGAAGAACTAACTAGTTCCTGATGTCTCAGGAACGTCAAGAAAATTCTTCAGGACCCATCACACCTAGGACACGCATAGTTTGAATGCATGCCTTCAGGCAGACGTTTCAGATCCACGAAGACTAAGAAACAGTTTCTGTCCTTCAGCCATCACCATGCTGAATGCTGCTAAGTGCTCAATCTGACCGAGTGCACCTTCATTCTAAGTTAACATTAGATAAGGGACAAGTGCAATATTATGTATGTATGAGTGGAAAATATTGTTCTGCTGTTATGGACAATTTTGGATACTTATTTTATTCCCTTATTTTAGTTGTAACTTGAGTAATAGTGTTTTTATTTTTATTTTATTTTTTCTGCACTGGAAAATTGCACCTAAAAATTTCATTGTACAATGTCTCATTGCTACAGTGACAATAAAGATTTTGATTTGTTTGATTGATTGATTGAGTACTGAATGACACAAAGAAATCCCACTTTGTCACCCCCTCCATTGTCACCTTCTACAAGTTCATATGGCCTCTCAAGTGCTGGACGCTCTCAGTCTCATTTCTTTGAGGTTCATGTCCAATATTAATGTCTGTGTGTCCGCTTCAATGACCTCTCACCTGTCAGTACAGCAGAAGGCAGGAGACCCTCTCAGGTGTTTGGTGCCTTACTTATAAGAACAGCGGTGGTCTCGAGTTCAAACAGGCTCTGTAAAAAGTAAAAATACCAGCAGTCATTGAGCCTTTGAGCTCTGTGGTCTTCTGCCTGTCTGTCTGTCTGTCTGTCCCTCCTCATGTCCTCACTTCTCTTTCTTTATCTCCACAGCCTGTGGTTATGTGGTCTCACCTCCAGATGTTCCTCATCTCTCTCCTCAGTCCTCTCTTCTCCACACTCACAGCTGACTGAACTGGACCTGAGCGGAAACAAACTGGGAGATTCAGGAGCTCATCAGCTGTGTGAGGGTCTGCGGACCCCAAACTGTAAATTAAAGACTCTGATGTGAGTAAACAGGGTGAGGTGTGTGGGGTTATGAAGTCACAGCTGACGGACTGATGGATGGATTCATCACAGGACACCACATGGACTGACTGAAGGAAGGAGAAGGACAGAACATAGGATGAGAAGGACAAAGAGCAGTGGACAAGTGGAGCTGGACACAGGTGACAATCAGGGAGGACAGCAAAGATAATGAGAGATGACAGAAGGAGAACAACAAAGGGGAGAAGTGTGAGATGAGCTGAGAAAAGGAAGAGCAGAAAAGGTGGACAGACAGAGGGACAAGGACACAGGGAGGAGAGGTGACAGGATCAGGACAGCAGGCAGAGTGGACAGGAGGAGAGGGTGGACAGGGTTATGGGGGTCACTTAGAACTAATGAGAGAGGGAAGAGCCAATGTCAGTGGGCAGGGTGGCGAGGGGACAAGAAGAAACAAGAGGACAGAAAATGAAAGAAGACAGGAGAGTGAGGAGGAGTGGGAAAGAAAATAAATAGAGAGAGACTAAACATTAATGAAGAGAGCAGGACACAGGAAGTGACCACAGAGGGGTCCACACCATGTCACCTGGACAGACCACCTTCTGTTGTGATCGCTCTAACAGCACAATATAACAAAGGGGTGAGGCCTCTAGAATAGCCTACCAAACAAATGTCGCCCCCAGGCAGGCCCACCTCAGGCAAACAGGAGGCTTCAGACCTGATTAGGCCTCAGAAAGGAGCTCAGGCTTTTAAATTTAAAATAAAATCAAAAAGAGTCTCAGAGGCGTGAAGTGAGTCTGACCAGAGGGAGGACCATGAAAACTCCAGCTGGAGCAGAGACAAGTCCACAAGTGGTCTTCATAAAAAACAAGGTTTATTAACAAAAGAGCCAAAGGGGCTGCCAAAGGCAATCCAAAGCTAACAACATTCAAAAAGCACAAACTTTAAGAGAATCTGAACTCAAGAGCCAAAGGTTCAAAGACAATAATCAGAATAAAAAACAAAAGAGCAAAATACTCACAAAGACCACCAATCACCAGAGCGCAGTCAAATGAGCCGCAGGCTTTAGAGAGTTGGGGGGCAGGTGGTCCTGCGTCTTGGGATCAAACCACAAAATACAAGGAACGTGAGAGAACTGCAAGACACACACAGAGATACTAAATAATAACTGAATAGAATAAAAATAACAGACAATACAGAATTAAACAAATAAATTAACAGAACAATGTTATAAAAACAATAGAAAACAATGAAGGAGAATAAAAAATAAAACAGTCAGCAGGCGCCACGGAGGACCCCCAGCCTGACTAGAACACCTTCACTGAGATGAGATGAAACCAAAAGGCCTTCAGAGGACGGTGACCTGACTGGACAGTGAACTGAATGACCAGCAGGGTGACACACATGTCATGTGACTTAGGGACACTGAGGAGAATTCTGGGAAGTGGACCTGAGTGGGCGTGTCACTGTGATAGTACAGTGTGTGAGGTGGGGTCCTCTTGTTTGTGACTCACACTTGTGTCCTTCACAGGCTGCAGTATAATGAGATCACTGAGAGTGAGAAGAAGAACCTGAGGTCACTACAGGAGGAGCTGAACAGGACTGGATTGCAGGTGGATATCAGCATATGGTGAAGACTGGACATGCTGATCAACTGACCCCTGTGACGGCGCCCCCTATCCACTCCCTCTAAATTCTCCTCTTTATTCTTTTATAATCTCCTCCGCTTTCCTCCACATTTAATAAACTCTACATGTCTTCTTCTCAGCTTCTGTGCTTCTTCTTTAAACTCACTTGTGCTTCTCCACCCTGTCATCCTGAACTGGTCACTAAACTCCATAAGTTCAGACAAGAAATCCCTGAGTTTTACCAGCCAGAGGACCATGGTGAGAATTGTCAACTGAAACCAGCGGGGTTCACAAAGCCCACTGAGGGGAGCAGCAGGAGCAAACACGGGTGGACAGTCCAGTTGTAGGGTGATGGAGAGTGAGGCCAAACCTGGCATTGGTGACAAATTCTGGACAGGCACTGGGCCATCACAGGTCAAGCTGTTGGTGGTCTGAGCAGAAACTTAATAAACCTACTGCTCCTCAACATCATGTGGTGTTGTTTGAACCCGTGTCTGCTCCACTCCTTATTCACTGCCTCATTTGCACACAATTCATGTCATCTTCTGTTAGTGATTGAACAGACTCTGCTATGTGTTGATTTGGACTTCTGTGACACTTTAACACACACAAGGCTCAGGTCTTCTTTGTCATTCCCTCATTGTCACCTCCACTTGAGTCCCCTTTAGAGAGCAGTGGCCTGAACAAGTGAGCCATTTAAAAAGAAATTAGAGCAAAAGGACAAGACAAGGAGAACTGCTAGGCCTGCTGGTCTAGAAAGTGTGAGGGACTGGCGGCCCACCCAGGGTTGGATCTCATGCATTGAACCCGATATTGACCTTGAACTGGACTGAGCGGGATCAGAAAATGGAGGGATGAAGGACACCAAACACATAATAAGAAATGAGAGTGGAACTGGGATGAGAGTCCAATTACTGAGGGCCTGGATGATGGAGCATGAGACCTCAGCTTAAAGGTGGGCATCTCCTGGACAGCTGGACAAGGAGAAGAGTTTGGACAGATGGACTTTGAGTGTGACAAAGGAGAAGAGGCAGAGAGATAAACAATGGTGCATGAAGAAGAACTACAAAGAGAAAGATGGTTAGATAGGAGAGATAGGGGACAGAAGGGGAGAGTCAAATAGGACAGAGGAGGACAATAAATGGAGGAGAGAAGGAAGAGGCCCTTTTAAAATGAGACAGAGGAAAAGCTGAGTCACAGAATGGAGCAGAGAGTTTGATTTCCAAGGTCAGCAGCCTTGAAGGAGACATGATGTTCATCTGCAACCTCTTCTGTGCTGAGAAGTTTGAAGATCTTTGTGGACAAGAAGACTCTGCTCTGCCTCATTTGTGGTTCAAGCAAATCCATGACATTTAATAGCCATTAAAGGTTATGCAGTAAAAAGATCCAAATAAAGACTGCAGTCTCAGAGATGAAAAAGTGTGTTGCATTCTACATCATGGGGTATACCAGCCCAAGAAACACAAGGTTTGTGTGGTATTCGATTGTGCAGCTTCTTTTCAAAGGACCACACTAAATGAGCATCTTCTTCAGAGTCCAGTGTTTCCTGAAGAGGCATTAGCTTTCTTGGAAATGTGTTCTTTTGAAATTGTGGCATATTAAATAATTAAACAATATCATAATATACCAGAAAAGGCGATATCCCTCCCATAGTGATTACGGCGGTACAAGAATCACATGAGACAAAATATCTTTAGCTTACATTTACTGACGTTTTACGTGGTTACAGACGGGGAGGCATATGGACAGATTTTATCCAGGTGGGAAATCTGGATCAACACAGTCAGCCATTTTCTCCGTCCCCACGCTGGGAGGTTTTTCGACAACTCTTTGTGTCGACACAGCCTCGAAGGGTCTGGCTACTGTCCAGGCCTTTTATACGGTTCTTCTTCAACTTGCTGGTCCTTTCTGTCTCCAAACAAGGGCTGAATTTCTTTTCCACAAAATACAGAAATATCATAGTGCTTACATGCCGATTCTCATTCTCCCAATAAGGAAAGAAGGTTTGTGCTGACAGAGGACAGAAATACCCTAACCTGTGTGTAAGCTGACTATACAAGCCTCCAGTTGTCTTTGGCTATCTAATCTAATGCTTGGCTAGCAATTCTAACTGCTGAGCCCCTGTGTGCCACAGTTAACATGCACATGTGAATAAAACTCATAACAGTATTGTCCAGATATAGTGACATAAAGAAACATGTAGTATAACAAGCCACCCTTTGTCACTGGATCTGTGACAAAAACAATACTTGAAAGTTCCACAAAGCAAAAGGTACTTGATCCCTCATCACAGTGTCGATATTTCAAGTCATTTGCGGACATATAAGATGTAGTATCACTATAGCTTCTGTACCATTCATCTAAAACCAGCGTAAACATGGACAAACAGTTACATTTAACATGCTGTTATCAAGTAGTGATCAATGTATCTCATCAATGGTGTTAGCGGAGATTTTTGCTGTTATTTCTTACATAGTCTGTGTTGTGTCTACATATTACTGAATTCATGCAGTGGGTGTCATAACATCAGATTATATTACAATCCTATATAGCATCTTGATGGATTACTATTCTTTGGCACTCCTATCATTTCTAGCTTCAGTATGTTTCTAGATGTGCCCCACCCTTTGGTGTCTGATCCCTTTATGAGTTACAATAGTTGTAACATAACTCAGATGCTATTCTAGCTTCATTGCTATGATTATTAATTGTTCTTAACTAGTATTATTGCATAATTGTTCATTCCCTATCTGTTATCCTTCCCAACTTCACTACCAGATGTTCTATTCCAAGTTAACAATTTACAAGTTCACATCATTGATAAATCATGCATATCCTCATACCTTTGAGCCCTTCTTATAATAGTTTCAAGTATATTCCTAGACTTGCTATATATATATATATATATATATATATATATATATATATATATATTATATATATATATATATATATATATATGCCTTGTCCAACCCAGTGGTTTGTTAACAAAGTCTCTTTCTTGGTGGCTTTGCAGATTGGTAACTTTGCAGATCCGTCTGAACAAAGTGTGACTGCTTCAAGGCACTAAAGTTTGTTGTTACTGGAACAGAAAGCAAAAAGTCCTTTTACCATTAGGGAGCTCATAAGATGAACACATGGTGACTGTCCCTTTTTAGCAGAGGTGCACTTCCCTCTAGGCTTGTACTGTATTCAGTGGTCATTCATGGGAGCCTTCAACAGCTGTCACATTACCTCAGTGGCTACAGCCTGTCCCGGAAGAGTCCATAAAACTTGTCTTAGTAGTAAAAATGTCTGCTCACATCATGGCATCAAGTTTGAGTAGCTGGACTTACACTCTTTCTTTAGCTCTTCACTCTGTTCCCTCTGGAAAAGCAAGTGTTTCTTCACCAGCTATTCTCAGGTATGTGCAACAGATTAAAAGTTATTAGTGTAGTACAGTCTCTGTAAATCTTCGTTTGTGTGTACACCACCTGTTACTTCATTCATAAAACTTTACCACTGAATGGAGAGGCTTTAACCACTAAATTAAGTAGCCAAACTTAAACTACTTGCTAGGGTAAACTAGCGAAGGGTGGAAGGTAGAGCAAATACATAACATAAAGCAATTATTTCCCAATCATATGTATCATACAAATGCAGCATTATAAATGACAATTCTAGACCCGCAGTTCAGTCTCATAAAACAACAGTAAGAAATAGAGTAATACTTTTAAACTATGCTAGTGACAATGTGTCTTCAGTAGGATCATACATTACACAAAATTAACACATTGCCTCAGTTATCCAAGTCTTAACTTATAACAGGATGTTACATACAATGGTTCTAATGTATAACTGAATAATCCATTTAGCTGTGTGCATTATCACTGAGCATTAACTTAATACATTGATGCAATAACAACTCTTCCTAAAATCAATCACTTACAGAGACAAATCAATACATGTATTTCAATTCTAATACATTTTGTAATTACTGAAGTGATAATAATAATCATTTGTCATACATCAAAATATGTAAACCCTCTATACTGTTTTTTTTCATGAAGACAGAAATCAGTCTAGTGTTCATTTGTTTGCATTTTTTCATTTAAACATTTAACACTTGCACTAAATCAGCATGCAAGAAAATTATTCCAATAGCTGCTGTTCATTAATTTATGATTGATAAATATTCACTATCCTTCGATTAGATTATTTCTAATTGCTCTGCCCAAACTTGCTATTAAGCTATTTTTTGCAACTTGTATAGAAACATAGTTTGTGTTTTTCATCCGTTGGTCACTGGATTTGCTGCATCTGGAGAAAAAGAACATCTATAGATTTAACTTTTATGCTTATAATACTTTTCATAAAATTCAGATTTTAAAATTCTTAACTCTTTGACTGACCATGTTACAGACTTTTCTGAGATTCGTCGAGGTCAATAAGTCATGGCGTTATTTAAACTCTGCATCTGTTTGCAGGCTTCAAAGACACAGACCAGGCACAGATTGTGTTACCAATCACCAGTCATGATCACCATTGATATTCACATGTATTACATTTAACTTTGAATATTATTATATGGGACGTCTCCCATTTCTACAGTTTATTTAACATTCTGAGTCAGCTGACGAACATAGAAAGACAGACTTACAAATGACATAAACCCGCATCCCACCATACTCTGAATAAAGATAATTTATTCGTCTTTTATTTTCTTTTCTAGATTCTAAACTCTGCTTCATGTCCAAGTAGAATTACTTGGCTAAAGCAGAAATTCATTCACTAGAGAACAGACAATCAACCTTCACTCGTTTCAGTCATTTTTTGCACACAGTATTTGGCAATTGCTTCATTCTTTCACATGTATTCACATACTCACGTTCTCTTTTACAACAATACTTCATTCACAGAATAAAGTTCTCGATTTCTAGCACACGTGCTATAAACTCACTCGAGGTTGTGCTTTTTTGTTTATCTATAGGGTTTCACCATGCAACATACTTGAACGCGTCTTTTCCTTCATGCTTATTATTAATCAAACAACATCTCAGGCCGCAAGCTGATATTACTGAAAATATTAGGAATGCTTCTTACCTTAGTTTCATACGCGCTATTTTCCAGATCATGGAAATTTCGTGGCGAACATCACGACTCAGTGGCAACAAGGGCAAAATATTGCCCGTGGCGATCCGTAAAATTCAGCGACAGCAAGAGAAATCCATTCGTGTGGAAATCACACAGCACAATTCCACAACAAGAAAGTATTCCCACAAAAAGTTACGCGCTCACAGAGAATATCCTGACTTAACAAGGAAAGCATACCTGCTTGAACCTTTATCTCGTATCACTGGGCAAGTGTGCTAACCACTGTGCCACCATACATTCCCTTAAGAGTTCCCAAAATACATAACCTCCATTCATGCACAATCGGGCACATGCTACATATCCGCGAGAACTTGTCTCCCTTATTATTTAGTATTAATAAAAGAGCATTTTTCCTTTAAATTTGATCAGGGTTTAAAAGAAAAAATGTTTTACATTTTTATAAGTTTTAAACAGAAGTGGAGA